>NC_048599.1:4845421-4850421 GCF_003668045.3 Cricetulus griseus | reverse complement strand
TCTGTTCTTGAGCTGTGTGAATAGTGATCAATTATCCCCTGAAATAAAGTGTCCTGGGCCTCATAGTGAATCACTCTGGAGCAATTGTTCCTCAATGTAGCATTTCTCCTACACAAAGGAGCTGATGAGGTCTGGGGAGATGGCTCAGTTGGTGATATGTTTGCCTCATAACTGTGAGAGGATCAGAGTCCAGAACTCCAGAACCCATCATGGAAGCTAACTTGTAATCCTAGGACTCAGGAGGTAGAAAAAGGGATTCCTGGAGCAAGCTAACTAGCTCAACCTGTGAGCTCAAGGCTCAAGTACGAGAACATGCCTTAGTAGAGAACAACTCAGAAAAATACCCACTATCAACCTCTGGTCTACACACTCACACACACATACTCACACACACACTCATACATACACTCACACACACACACTCACACACACACACTCATACATACACTCACACATACACACACTCACACACACACACACACACACTCACACCCCACATATGTACTTTTTTTTTAATGAAAAAGAAAGAAAGAAGAGGGAGAACACACATGACTTGTGTTCAAAGACATCCCCTAGTGTGTCTACATCAAAATCACAAAAATTCATGGGTGCCCGAGAGAAAGTGGGCACACAGTGTGTTAAGCTTTCTTGTGCAGAAGGCAGGAGGCAGGCCTAGGGCTCAGGAAAAACTGACAGGTCCTAAGACTGACGAGAAATCACAGCATCCCCGCCAGACCTCGGCAATTGCTTTTCTCCACTGCAGATTCAGAGAATGAATCAATCAGATGACATGGGTGACGAAGTAGAAACCCACATGCTGCCCTATGGCACCAAGGGCAGCCACAAAGCACAGCTTAGATGTGGGTGAAGGACGTGAGGCAAACATCCACCAAGACCAGCTTGTGGGAGGGAAGAGATGGACAGCGCCTGGGGCCCTGGGGCCAGAAGATGGCTGGGATTTGGGGAAGGTGGGGCACGGGGTTTGTTAATTATTTTTCTTTATTGCTTTTATAAGACATTCTTATTATAGCCCAGAAATTCATTGCAGCCATCAATGTATCAGTCACTTGGATAAATAACAAGGCCCAGTTTGTTAGACTGTGGAGAAAGAGCATGGAGCAGAGCCTGTCCACCACAAAGCGAGGAGGATGCAGGTTGCTCTCTGCAGTAAGCAGCCCCATGGGGCTCATGGTGGTGACATCACAGTGGAAACAAGGCAAGGCCAGAGCCTGAAAAGGAAGATGCCAGAGGCTATGGAGATAGTTCAGTTTTCAAGTGCTTGCTTACCTATCCAAATCCCTGAGAATCCACATTAAAACAAACAAACAAACAAACAAAAAACCCACCACCACCACCACCATCACCACCAACCACCAACCACCAACCACCAACCACCAACTGGCCCTGGTGGCACCCACTGCTAATGACAGGGATGGGAAGCTCAGGCAGAGGGATCCCTGGGACACAGACAGGCAAGACAGGTAAACACAGATGCATACAAAACATACCTACACACTCATGAGTACACACACATATCACATACATGAACACACATGTGAACACACAGCCACACATATAAACACACATGTACATGTACATACGCATGTGAATATACATATTCATGAACACACACACATATACCACACACACACACACACACATATACCACATACACACACACACATATACCACATACACACACACACACACACACACACACACACATATACCACATACACACACACACACATACACACACACACATATACCACATACACACACACACATACACACACACACACACACATACCACATACACACACACACCACACACCACACACACATATACCACATACACACACACACACACACATACCACATACACACATATACCACACACACACACACACACACACATACCACATACACATATACCACACACACACACACACCACATACACACATATACCACACACACACACACACACACACACACACACACACACACACCATTCCCAGGTAGTAAAAACTGGTTGATTTACAGGGGACAGTAAGGATAATGGATGTACATATGGTAAGCTGTGTACCTGGGTGAAAGACAAGACAATCCACCCAGAGTCAAGTACATACCTTGTTTTTAAAGTAAGACTTGGCTGTGCATGGGGGCAAACACCTTTAATGTCAACACTTGGGAGGTAGAGGCAGGCTGATTTTTGTGAATTCAAGGCCAGCCTGGTCCACATGGTGAATTCCAAAACAGCCAGGGATACATAGTGAGAATGTGTCTTAAAATAACTAAATAAATATAAAAACAATAAAAATAAAAGAATATCAGTAGCAGAAATTGAGTTCTTGGTGAGGGGAGGTTTCTTTTGACAGAAGCCTTTTCGCAAAAAAAAAAAAAAAAAAAAAAGACAGGAGAAGACCAGATCACCACTTAATCATTTTTGTTTCTGTTTTGTCTTATTTTTGAAATAGGGTCTTGCTACATAGCCTGAGCTGCCCATGGCTCGCTATCTTCCTGCCTCAGACTCCTAAATTCTGGGAATACAGATGTGTGCCACCACACCTGGCTCAGAGGACCACCATTTTAAATGAAACCAGACTCACCAGTAAAATCTAGACCAAATCAGTCATCTGCTCACATCCCTTCAACCTATAAACTAGAGGCTGGAAAGAGCACCCACAGAATAAGAAATGCAGAAGCCGTATCTACCAGGTAACCCATGGCAACCAGCAGGCATTCCTTGGAGCCTAAATGCAACAGACTCTTTGAAAAGTGTGAGTCATTGGAGAGTCTGGTCATAGATTGAGTCTGTGAGTATGAGGGGGTTGTTAATATTTTAGGGGAAATCACAGAATTGTTTTGATGTTTCTGGAAGAATCTGTATCACTGAGAGATTTTTGCAGAAGTGATTTTTGCAGAAGCCATGTCTGGTGTTTCCTTCCATGGAAGGACCATAGAAGGTGGTGGTGAAGATGTGGCCCTTTATGGTACTGTTCTGCTGTGTGTATGTTGGATATTTTCCATATTAAAACTATCAGGCCAGGGGTAGGGGCAATGGCTCAGCAGGTAAAGTGCCTGACATGCAAACACAATGACCTGAGTTTGGATCCCTGGCACTCCTGTAGAAAGCTGGGCATGATTTTGCTTATAATCCAAATGCTCAGAGAGCAGAGTCAGAACGACCCCTGGGGCCCCTGGCCAGCTATGCTAGATGAATCGATGAGCTCAAGTTTCAAAGAGAGAGCCTGTGTGGAAAACATAAGGTGGAGAGTAACTAATGAAGACATCAGACGTTGACTTCTGTCATCCATGTACATGGTCAAAGGTGCTGGCCAATGGCAGCTTTAAGGGCTAAACTGGGAAAGGCTCCACTGAGATCTTTGCAGGAAGTTTCAAGTCTTGAAGAACTGAAGTCATGAGGTCCAGGCTGGTAAGCTGCCTCGCCCACACACAAAGCAGGCCCAGTACCCAGCACTCAGCACCATCCAGGACCCAGGTCTCATCAACAGGACTCATAATCCTCCACTCTTCAGCAAAGGTGTGCTCTGTTTAGTAGAACCAGCCAACCATTCACCCTCCCAACCTGTGCCACCGTTCAGGAGGGAGCACCAGTGTGAGCACCCTCACTGGGGTAGAAGAGTGACGGCTCTCAGATACGACCTTTAGAGGTCTAAACAATTTCCTGAACATTTCCCAAGCATTTCCTCTCATTTCTTCCTATAAGAGATGCCCTGGACAAATACCAAGGTATTGATTTTCCAATTGATCGAGGCGGAAAATGCTTCATACAGTTATGACTCCTGACAAGTGGGGGTAAAAAGCCGATTGTAATGTGTCCATTTACTTTGCTTGATTATATTGCTTGATAACACAGTATGTTTACCAACACCCCCACAAGGGTTACAACCCCCCCCTTTGAACTGCCTGCACTTAATAACTCTGCCAGTTAATACTAAAATCCATCTTGCTATATGCAGTGAGAATTTAAAGTCCATTCCAAATGGGATTTTTGTTTTTTGGGTTTTTTTTTTTTTTTTTTTTTTTTTTTTTTTTTTTTTGGTGCCATGACTGTGTAGTCCAATCTTCCCTAGTTCCCTAAATCTAGAAAGACTTGACTGGCAGAGTCTGGACAGCTTAGATGTGGGGATAGGGTTTGTAGAGGCTGTTTGTTGGGGGCTGTTGTTGTGAAGGGAAGTGCTGAAAGCCTAATTGTTGGTTATAAATATGCTTTTTTTCCATATTGATTAGATGGCAGCAAAATGAAAAGGATTACCTTATTAGACTGTATTTAGGCCTAAGGACGCCTGTGTGCTTGACTCGGGGCACTTGTAAGAAACTCACTAATTGTGTGAGATGAATTATGAGGTCTTTTTAAGGCCCCAGACATCCCATGGCCACCCCAGGTCCTGGGCAGATGTTTCTTTCATGGCTTCATAGAGATTCTCTGTTCTCCCCACCTCTCACAGAGCAGGGACCTTCTGTGCAATGTCTTGCTGTTGCAGGAGAGCTAACTAAATAGGGCCTCTGTTAGAGGGTGTGGATGGCCGGCTCAGCCTTTGCTATGAACTGGGGGCAAGGGCTGGCGTCAAGTGGGAAGTGACAGAGCCTGGCAATTCTTTAAATAAGCTGCCTCACAATCAAACTCTCCCGAACTCCCAGGAAGTGAATCACTAAGGGCAACCATGGTGACTCAGGAGAGAGCTGAGTCCTTAGCTCTCCAGGGCCGACACAAAGCCTTGTTGTTAATCTCAGGAAAATGCATCAAAAGGTGGGTTCGGCTTTTTCCTGTCTCAACAGTGAGTACCAAACAGACCTTTCCCCTTCCTTGACCAGGAAGAGCAGGCCCCCCTCCGTTCTGGAGCTCAGCCTGGCTTAGCCCTGTGACAGATAGCTCTCTGGTCTGGGAGGTTCTTGACAGGAGGATGAGCTCAGAGGACAGCACTGTCTGAAGCCTGGGCTTGTTCCTCTCTGTATTATCTGAGCCCTCTGATTC